>NW_025963779.1:83750098-83777598 GCF_023055435.1 Haliotis rufescens
CTTCATTATCGCTCTATCCAACTTGACAGTGTACACCTGTGCATGTGAGCCCGATCGGGAGACGAGGCGACTGATGATGTGAGATTAGACTCATAGTGTAAACCAGACTGTGGACTGGTGGACATCGGGATGACAGACGCCGGACACATGGTGTCAAAATAGCTGAAAACTAAGAGTCACGGCGTGATATAGCTTTCACGCCTTACATGATTAAATTCTGTGTTAACATGCTGGAACTCAGTTTGATTAATGACTTGCCCTTATTGTGTCATCTGCAGCACTCATGTCAAAATTGTTTAATCTGCAGCAATTATGTCGAAATTGTTTAATCTGCAGCAATTATGTCGAAATTGGGGGATCTGCAGCAATTATGTCGAAATTGTTTAATCTGCAGCAATTATGTCGAAGTTGTTTAATCTGCAGCAATTATGTCGAAATTGTTTAATCTGCAGCAATTATGTCGAAATTGTTTAATCTGCAGCAATTATGTCGAAATTGTTTAATCTGCAGCAATCATGTCGAAATTGTGGGATCTGCAGCAATTATGTCGAAATTGTTTAATCTGCAGCAATTATGTCGAAATTGTTTAATCTGCAGCAGTTATGTCGAAGTTGTTTAGTCTGCAGCAATTATGTCGAAATTGTGGGATCTGCAGCAATTATGTCGAAATTGTTTAATCTGCAGCAATTATGTCGAAATTGTGGGATCTGCAGCAATTATGTCGAAATTGTGGGATCTGCAGCAATTATGTCGAATTTGTGGGATCTGCAGCAATTATGTCGAAATTGTTTAATCTGCAGCAATTATGTCGAAATTGTGGGATCTGCAGCAATTATGTCGAAATTGTTTAATCTGCAGCAATTATGTCGAAATTGTTTAATCTGCAGCAATTATGTCGAAATTGTTTAGTCTGCAGCAATTATGTCGAAATTGTGGGATCTGCAGCAATTATGTCGAAATTGTTTAATCTGCAGCAATTATGTCGAAATTGTGGGATCTGCAGCAATTATGTCGAAATTGTGGGATCTGCAGCAATTATGTCGAAATTGTTTAATCTGCAGCAATTATGTCGAAATTGTGGGATCTGCAGCAATTATGTCGAAATTGTTTAATCTGCAGCAATTATGTCGAAATTGTAGGATCTGCAGCAATTATGTCGAAATTGTAGGATCTGCAGCAATTATGTCGGTTTGTGTGATCAGCAGCGGTGTGACCTCAAATCGATATAAACACTACATCATGAAACATAGTGGATAAACCGATAGAACATTACGGCAGACACAGTTCAAACGTCCCTAACACCTGACACCCAACGCCCACCAATGTCCATCGCACGACACCCGACACCCGATTCCAGACACCGGACATCCCACACCCGACAATCGACTCCCGACACCCGACACACGACAATCGACTCCCGACACCGGACATCCCACACCCGACAATCGACTCCCGACACCCGACACACGACAATCGACTCCCGACACCGGACATCCAACACCCGACAATCGACTCCCGACACCCCGAAACCCGACACCCGACTCCCGACACCGGACATCCCACACCCGACAATCGACTTCCAACACCCGACACACGACAATCAACTCCCGACACCCGACATCCCACACCCGACAATCGACTTCCAACACCCGACACACGACAATCAACTCCCGACACCCGACACCCGACACCCGACTCCCGACATCCTACACCCGACAATCCACTCCCGACATCCGATACCCGACACACGACAATCGACTCCCGACCCAATACCAAGCATCAGTTATCCATCACTCATCTCCAAACACCGTCTCTTACTCCCACCCACCACCCTAAACCGATATCTGAAACTGGACACACCGTACATCACCTACCATCCTCCGCCACCAAACACTAGACACAGGGCACACCGTAGATCATCCACCATCCGCCCATCTTCCCGAGACGAGGGAGTTAACTGACTTTAAATATCCAGTTTCCACCCTTGCCGAACTAGGCTGGAATTACATCCTGGCTGGTCTAACGAGCCTATGCATGGTCCAATCAAAATCACATCACGAACTAGACATCAGGTTCGTAAACAACATGAAATGCAAAGTGCAGATTTCGGTCGACTGCAGGATTTGCAAAGCATGTGTACCGCCAATTCCGCGTCGACAGATATTTTGCAATTTTGTTCATGTTTTTCATGAATATGCTCAAATGATTTGATGCACTTAGCGGGGTAAAACCCGTTTTATGACAATATAGATCTTGATTATCGACCAGGTTGTCTTGACTGGGCGCCACCATTGTGTTTGAAGCAAATGCAAGTGATATAAGAGTGAGTGAGTTAAAATTTAATGTCGCATCGGCATTATCGCAGCCATATAGCGACGAAAGTGATATAAGAGGTGGATAGGAGGGACATAGGAGGGACATAAATCGTAAAAGCCACTGGTGGCGCTACGATAGACCCTGGAAATACCTGCCTAGTTTGGCAAGGGTCGAAACTGGACTTTTATAGTCAGTTAACGCCCTTGCCTCGGGAAGATGCCACACGCCATCCCACAGCCGATACCCAGCACAGGAAACACCGTACATCACCGACTATCCAACACCTACAACAGACACATGACAGTGGGAACACCGTAGACCAGACACCAGACACCAGACACCAGACCACAGACCACAGACCATCCAACACCCCAACCCCACCTTAATCCTAAAACATGAACTCGTGTCGACATAACCTTGTCATCTACGTGTTCCGATATCTGAGTGTATCACTGATTGTGAACCACTACATTCATTTCTTCAAGGCATGATCTACATCCTGCACAGTTCACCCGCTACACCTTCTCCGACTGCTCGCTAACCAAGCCACATTACCTCCGTCGCCGTGTAGTTGAGAAACGTTGACGCGTGTGGGGTCGTCAAGACGCCGGGGATTCGTGGAGATGGGCTATATGTCGGTGTAAACTAAACAATCTGGTACAGCGCGTCTTCAACATTAACCATCTGTCACGGCTACAGTAAAACATAGAGATGCAAGCATCAAGCAGGAAGAAGGCTGAGAAAAGAAGATATGGTTGGATAGTTATGGGTTTAGATGGCCGAGGAGGTGAGGTGAAATTATGTTTAACGTCGTGTCCAAGATTATTGCACTTATATAGCAAAGTGCATGCACGTGTATATATGTGTGTGTGGCTGCTTGTACTAGTCCGGACTGATGCCGATTTATAGTGCTAGCCCATGAGATACCATGCCGCAGTTTAACATGAATACCCCACTCAGACACAGTATACTGACTCCGAGCCGACCAGTCCTTGTTTTAGCCCCTTAATGCCGAGCGCCAGACAGGGTAACAAGTACCATCTTTTAACGTCTTTTGGTATGACGCGGCTTGGGTTCGAACCCCGGACCTTCCGCTCTCCGGGCGGACGCTCTACCATTAGACCACGGAGGCGGTCAGATGGCCGAGGAGAGGTGAGGAGGTATTTAGGTCTGAATGAATAGATATTGGTGAGATGAAATGCTGTTAATGTTGTGTTCAAGATTATTGCACTCACAAACCGACGTGCATGCACAAAGTAGACTGACTCCGAGCGGACAAGTCCTTGTTTTATCCCCTCAATGCCGAGCGCAGGCAGGGTAATAACAAGTACCATCTTTTAACGTCTTTTAGTATCCGATCTTCCGCTTTCCGGGCAGACGCTCGACGAGGCCAAGGAGGCGATCCACTGGTATTAATACCTGATGTAGGCGGGTATTAATAGTAGTGTGGATGTACATGTGCATGGGTTGCCGTAGCAGGTACTGATAGTGGTATGAGTTGATAAGGGTATTGTAGACACTGGTCCAGACCCTGAACAAAGATATACCACATCTATGCAAATCTAGTATATTAATAATCAAATATAGATTTTTTCATTTTCTTGAAGAGAATCTTGATGGATCTCTCTATTACATATACAAGTAATTAACAAATCAATATTGGATATTTTCATTTGAGTTACTAAATGTAAATATTAGTTTTCGGGCAATGTTGCTGTGATTTGAAGGGAGTGATGGACAGGACAGGTATCTGGGTATTTGGGTATCTGGGTATCTGGTACAGGTATAAAAGGACTCCAGAAGGATTTGTTTGATCTGAATTAGAATGCACCTTTGTGGGAAAGTGTCAATTAGCAGCGATTATAAACTAGGGTCTCATCAAATACCTAGCATTTCCAACCAGTCCACGTGTTGTCTCGTTCTCAGAATGTATAAGCGCTGTGAAGTATTGCTGAAGAAGTGTAAGCGTGTGATATCTCTGTAATCCTGTAGCCACGGAGGGCGTCCCTGCACGAGAGGGGGCTTATCGCCGCTCCCCCACCAGCGTCTCCTGCATGGGGGTCTGTATCACCGCGCCACCTGGCGGAGCTGGGAGAAGGGATACACCTGTGTATGACACGTGTGGATGTGTGACTCTGACTCGAGCCCAGCTGACTCACCAACAGAGGGAGATGAAGTTTCAGCTTTGTTCTTGATGTGGGTGGTAATAAGAATAAACACACTGTCTGCAGGGGTTAGGTTCAATACTAGTGGGTATGTCTTGTTTGGTTGGGTTTTGATTAGAGGATTTATTGGTGTGATTAGGTGGGGTTGACATTTTGTGGAATGAGATGCGAAATGGCGTGATGCAGATAGGCACGTGGTAAAGAAGGTTTGGAGTGAGTAAGTATGGTTTTACGCCGCTTTCACAATATTCCAGCAATATCACGGCGGGGGACACCAGAAATGGGCTTCACACATTGTACCCATGTCGGGAATCGAACCGGGTCTTCGGCGTGACGAGCGAACGCTTTAACCATTAGGCTACCCGACCGCCCCAGGTGGTTTGGAGCTGACAGGAGTGGAGCGGGTGGATGGTTTAAACAGTTCGGTGACCCTCGAGGAGGAGGTAGTGGGCGGTGTATGGTATGTGCAGTAAGGGTCGGTTGGTGGTAGTCGGGGGTACAATATTTGTGGAACGGTGTATGATATGTGTAGGTGGGGTAACGGGTAAGTTAATTTATATCTAGTGTACATGCGACCCTGTGTACGGGATCCAGCTTTAAAAAAAACAAAAAAACATACAATATATGTAACCTGGTATGATGCGAAACTGCCACGGTGACGCTATCGACATACAGCTCGCGGAGCCTGCTGAAACCACGAACTGTTCCGATCATAGGCGCGTCCCATTATGTAATGTGTTTAGGCCGTGCTTCGCCCTGATAGAACACCCACCCTCCCCAGCCGCTCACCCTCCCCAATTCCCCACCCCTCTGCTTCCCCACTCTTCATCCCATATCTCAAGGACCTTCTCAACATACACCAGCTATCACAAGGGGGGCTGTTTTAATTACAGTCCGACGATAAATTACGTTCTTCGTTTACAAGCGTCTGGCTTTCCCTGGCTGGCTTGATAACGACACCACCCACCTGTGATTAACGTAAAACCCAGCTTACTCGATTCTCTCCTGGAATCACTTGGAATCACACTGCCTCCGCTTCCCCTAGCCCTGTGTCACATATACATCAATGGTCGGGTAATCCACCGTCGGGTAGCTGCAGTTAAACTGCAATTACTCTGATCGTGGGCTTTCCCCAGTGCTTTAATTACAAGGCGGCCTCGTAGGCCGTACGCACATATATTGTATGTATTATTTTCATGCCATACTTGTATGATATACAACTGGTGACACAATAATATAATATTTCTTCTTCTTCTTCTTCTTCTTCTTCTTCTTCTTCTTCTTCTTCTCCTTCTTCTTCACCACGATTGGGGGTGGCCGGGTAGCCTAGTGGTTAAAGCGTTCGCTCTTCACGCCGAAGACCCGGATTCGATTCCCGTCATGGGTACAATGTGTGAAGCCCATTTCTGGTGTCCCCCGCCATGATATTGCTGGAATATTGCTAAAAGCGGCGTAAAACCACACTCACTCACTCACCACGATTGGGCTTCACGGGGGCTTTAGTGTGACCAATCATTGCTTACATACTCAGCTATTCCACCCCACAGTCTTAACACATCATTTACCAGTCTAACTGTTCATTAGCTTGTAGACAGACAGACAGACAGACAGACAGACAGACAGACAAGTTTACTTTTGTCTCACTCGTAGAATACACTTACAATACATCAAGAGAAGTATAAACATAAAATTCTACAACCAGTCGCTAGATGACTTTCGAGAGACAATATGTCATTGAAACAATCAGTAATACTTAGCGATAAGATATATACATATATACATCAATGATATCAAATGGAACGTCGCTTTGCTAAAATGTTTTTGATTCGGCGGCATGGACCAAAAACACCTTGAGTGAGTGAGTGAGTGAGTGAGTATGGTTTTACGCCGCTTTTAGCAATATTCCAGCAATATCACGGCGAGGGACACCAGAAATGGGCTTCACACAGTGTACCCATGTCGGGAATCGAACCCGGGTCTTCGGCGTGACGAGCTAACGCTTTAAACACTAGGCTACCCGACCGCCCCTCCTTCCTGAATGATATGTTTAATCGTCCAGGGACAAAGACAATGGATGTAGTGGTAATGAATTGACACTCTCCAATTCCGGTCTCGCAATATGAGAAGATCACAAAGAACGAAAGACATTTAAAGGGTCGTTAAGGTTAGGAAGGACATTAGCAGGTCATGTCAAAGTGTGTGGTTTTTTCCATTCGAACTGTTTCAAGCTATATTTACTTTGGTGTTAATGTTGTTTGTTGTTGTCTTTGTTGTTCTCCGATAATAAATAAATGTCTCATGTTTTTGAGATGAGGTGAAATGGGGCTTAACGTCGCGTCCAAGATTATTGCACTTATATAGCGACGTGCATGCACGTGTGTGTGTATGTGTGTGTGGGTGTGTGGGTGTATGTGTGTGTGCGTGCGTGCGTGCGTGCGTGCGTGCGTATGTGTGTGTGTGTGTGTGTGAGTCTGGTTGTACTAGTCCGGACTGATGCCGATTTACAGTGCTAGCCCACTGACATGAATATCCCACTCGGATTCGTTAGTCATGACAAATTAGTTAGTTGTTCGGAACATTGTCTTGTCAAGAGCCACGAAGATATGGCGACATTTTACGTGGATCCTGGGTAGAATAGGTCATCAGCAACCCATGCTTAGCGTAAAAGGCGACTATGCTTGTCGTAAGAGGCGACTAACGGGGTCGGGTAGTCAGGCTCGCTGACTTGGTTGATGCATGACATCGTATCCCAACTATGTGGATCGATGCTCATGATGTCAATCACTGGATTGTCTGGCCCAGACTCGATTATTTACACACCGCCGTCATATAGCTGGGATGTTGCTGAGTGCGGCGTTAAACAACAAACAAAAATTCGGACTTTAAGAACGTTACATTCTTGACTAAAAAACAAAGAACATTTTCTTATGTCCTAATGCTGAAATGCGGCTGACGCAGTAGTACTCCCTTTAATGCTTTCATTGT
Organism: Haliotis rufescens; assembly: GCF_023055435.1. Classification (NCBI taxonomy): domain Eukaryota; kingdom Metazoa; phylum Mollusca; class Gastropoda; order Lepetellida; family Haliotidae; genus Haliotis; species Haliotis rufescens. The sequence goes on from NW_025963779.1 coordinate 83,757,565, forward strand.
TGTAAGGAAAGGGAAATTAAGGATGTATTTTCAACTTCTTCAACGTGAAAATGATGGCCAGACAGTTATGGCCTTGAACCGATATTACACCTCTCTCAGTGCGCGGAGTTCAAGAACAGAACAGAACCAATGGTTGATAGCATGAACATGCTCTCGGGGCACCATGACCCAGCGGTCTAAGGCGCCGTTACTTGCCATGTTGCGTTCGTGTCGTGGGTGCGAATCCAAGATTTCCCCTGATTATGATCCAAGGTCTGTGCTTACAGCTATCATCCGAGAACGTCAACGGCCTGAACATCTTCGGGCGTTCCTCCCACATTATAAGCTGACACGCCGTGATATAACTGAAATATTTTATTTATATTGTGTAAACACAACTCACTCACTCACTCTGTGCGGATGGCATTGATGGAGGACATTGCTACAACCTTGCTACAAGCGGTCAAAACCATCATCCAATCTGCTTCGGATTCCCAATTGGGAGATTCTCACATTTGTAATTGTTACAATAGACACAAGTCCTTGCAAACAAACTGCAGACAAACTAGTGCCAATGTATACAAGTTTTGTTGAGTAAGACTCCTAAAGATGAAGATGAGAAAGACTGAACGATAATTAAGCTTGAAATAAATTAGCACCCAGAGAGGCATTACGGATTCTGTGTTGAGTGGGAGACGATGCGTCCCTAGCAGGAACTTTGCAGAACTGGCAAAAATATAACTGTTTCACTCTAATCCGAATATGCCACACTGAAAGAACACAAACAAGGCCGCCTCAACTAAACTAATTTACATTTTTATCCAATGGTTTCTCCCCGTGAATGAATGGCAGTGGCGCCAGCTGGCGGCGATCACCGACAACTCAAATCGAATTATTCCGTTTTTTTGTGTCGTTGAAACGAGTAGAAGCGAGCAAAGAGTCGTGTCACACGTTACAATGTAGAACCCGGCGGAAGGATAAGCTATGTTACTGTTATATGTCTATCGCACTAACACAATAAAAGTAGATCCAGCATTAATCTAAATACACCATGACGTGCCGGGAGGACAATCCTAAGTGATTTAATTGATTTCTTTACATTTCCTAGATATTTTCTAGCTAAAAAGATTGAGATGATATGTTTTATTTCGGTTTCTCAAACCAAACAACGTTTTTCCGTGTTCGTATACACGTGTAGCTAAAAGCGCCTTGAAAAGGTTAGGTTTTTCTTCTCTGAAGATAAAACAATGGCATGTGACACGACAGATAAAGAGTAGAAATGTAACTTTTTGTGATGATAAATCGGCTGGCATTAGAAGGCGGTTTACTGCGGAATTCTGTCGCAATAGTAATTTGAATTCCAAACAGACAAGAGCTTAGAGAGTTTTCTCCAATGTTCGACTCTCAGCGATTGGTCGTGCAGTTGCACATCCATACAATGATCCATACCGCCTAGACTGTTCCGAGCTAAGTCGTGTCAACTGTATAGAACCTTTTCTTTATGAAACTGTTTATACATTTCACTAAGAATAAACATTTCTTTACAGGGACGTCGCGTAGCACGTACGGTGGTTGAATGTTCGGTCGTCACGCTGAAGATCGGGCCTCTATTCCTCACATCCTTTCCCAATTCGAAACACTATTTCGAGCCCATATGTGTCCACCGTTGTATAGTGTTGGAAGATTGCTTAAGGGTGTACCACTCACTCACCTCCTCGCTCACTCACTCACTCACTCACTCACTCACTCACTCACCTCCTCGCTCACTCACTCACTCACTCACTCACTCCTTCACTCACTCACTCACGTACGCACGCACTCACTCACTCACTCACTCACTCACTCACTCACTCACTCACTCACCTCACCTCACCTCATAAGAAAGACCTCATCTAATGACCAGTGCTGTCGCTTATTTCGCCGCCCAATCTTCATCATTTACTCCAGTAAAAGGACTCCCAGAACGGCCAAAGGGTCGTCTGATTTCAAAGGCAATGCTATCACAGTACTTACACCATTAGCCATGGACTATGCAACCCTCCCATATCTATGTAAGTGCATGACGTATGCAGTTCCTGGGTAGGCACATGTCGCTGACCAAACACACTTGTTAATAGCTGCGCTAATTTGATGAGTCCGTCTACAGCCGGTGTTTGTCCAACATTAGTCCGTCTAGACTTGCAGTTAAATTGAGCTGAATTAGTGTTGGTCTTGGTGGAGTCTGTTCTGTGTAACACGATGTTTGAGGGCAGTGATAGGCCTTGCTCGTGGAATAATCACCGAGGTCCTCTGATCTACGCTGAGCTGCCGGTCAACCAGGGGGTGTTTAAACGGAGCATCTGTGGTTTAAGGCCGGCTCCTGCTGTCTGTGTTGTGCAAACTATCGGCCATCACTGATCAGTTTTACCATTTCAGAACCTGGACCTGCACGACACCACTTCTTGAGGTATACGTATGGAAGATAGTTCCAAATTAAGCGCATCGACCCATCATGAGCATCGACCCACGCAATTCGGATACGATGACATGCATCAAGCAAGTCAGCGAGCCTGATCACACGATCCTCTTAGTCGCCCCTTACGACAAGCATAATCGCTTTTTACGACAAGCATGGGTTGCTGAAGACCTATTCTACCCCGGATCGTCACGGGTCGGACAGAATAATGACACAAAATCAGTCGTCAGTGGCATTGACAGCTTACGGGAGGATAGGTCGCCATGGTCCCGTCGGATGAGTCGGCTCAGGTGTGTCTCCAGTATCCCATGTTTGTGGGAGCCACCTCGATGCGAGATCGCGTGGTCAACATGGCTGAGTTCACGAAGAATGGCTGATTTGTAGCCATATCATGGACCCGCGTCCCTCACCGACTTATTCTATATTCTATGGAATCCGAGAAGAGACATTGTTGTGTTGCCCCCTTACAAACACAGGCACAAAGTGTCAAAATTAACCAAAGCGCGTCAACGCCACATTTTGACCTTTTGTCGAATCGTCGCATTGTCGCGTTCTGAATAACATTTTAGTTTCATTTTTTTACCACGACAATGTGACATTTTTCAATGTCAAAATATGTGGCATTTTGGCATCAAACTGCGCGACTATGTAATGATTTTTTATTATTTTAGTGTTACATGAACTTATACATGTAAAATAATCATGATATACAGTGCGTCGTCTGGCCTGAATTGGTTAATGAGACACTACAGATAGTACACGTGTAGGATACATTAAAATAGAAACATATAACACCTTTAATATGAAATGTGTAATGTCAGTGTTTGCCGTATTTAAAACATCTTAAACATGTTGAAGCTTAAAGACTTTTAAGTTTACTATCATTCATAAGAAATATAAACTTATCATCATTAAAATAATAAATTAAATGAATCTGTACAAAAGCGTTTTTAAAAGCATTAATATATGACATTCGTCTTCTACTATATTAAAAAAAGTATGTATATTTAAGAAATAAACGACTCGTGGTCGTAGTTTATTGTACAATAAAACACAAGGTCGCAACAGCATTGCTTTATAAGTAAAGGTAGCTAAATTTTGAAAAGTTGATACGTCAGCTGAAGTCAGTGTGATACTAAACTTGTATGACGTAGGGTACAAATATAATTTATGTGGTATATATTTATATTTCAAATGGTGATTATTGATTTTTTTTTATTGATAACATTCATCTTCTACTTGACCCTGGTAACAAGCCGAACACAATTAAATTAACTGCCCGGCTTAAGAAAGTAATCCCTTATGTTTGATGGACAGACAGACAGACAGACAGACAGTTTATTATAGTCTCACCTCATTACAATGATTTATACATACTTTTAAAATACAAAAATTTATATCTCAAATACATATCATATGTAAAAGTATACAAGTATAAAATGTAACGAGCCACCCTATACAGGGTTACGAGAGACTTTTCATAAAAAGAGCATATTAAAATATAAATAAAAGGTACATAAACTACAACGCATATAAAAGTTAAACCATGAATTAAGAATAAAGGCAATCATATCTTTTAGATAAAATGTTAAAGCAGGTTTTGGCACTTAAATATATCACATCTTGGGAAGACAGGATAAAACTGGCGTTTCTCGGATCATCGAAATTCTTGAAATCGTCTTCTACATCGCAACATTTTCTTAACAGTTCTTCTCTTTCGGTTTCATAGTTAGGACATCTTAGTAGTACGTGCACTTCGTCTTCTATACCAACAGCACAAAATGACATATTCTTTCATCTAAGGGCGTGTGTGTGTAGCGTCCAGTCTCTACTTTGAGGGGCGCCACCCCACTCCTGAACTTGGCTAAAGCCGACCTGTATCTCCTCGGCATAGGGGTTCGAACATAATACTCCGTTTGGTAACATTCCTTGAAACTGTTGTATGTTTTTAGCTTATTTCCGCCGATTCCTCTCTTTCCTTCCTGTTGTGAAACCTCGTTCCTCCAATTTTCTTTAAATTGCTGCATAGTCTTATCTTGGATGGTATTCACAATGTACTGACTTCCATATACTTTGTCCAGTGGTATAATGTGAGTTAGGCTTGATTCCTGTAACTTCTTGTGTAGTCGGAAGGTCCAGTTGGATTTTCGTCGTATTGCCCATTGATGACTCCACTTGAATATCTTGTAGCTGAGACGCTGATGGTCCATTCTCCTATGGCGCATTCTCCTTACAATGTAACGAACAAGAAACGATATTCGATGGTGATGTAGATGATGCGGGTATCATAGCTGTGTTTTTGGACCTTACGTCTGCAGTGTTTCGGTGACTGTTTTCAGCCTGTAACGTTCTGATAACGTCTGTAATTGATTGGTCAAACCCAATTTTCAACTGTATTCTTTCTTTTGCCGGTCAGTTCCTTTTGTACACGTGACCTCTCAGCTGTTTGAATAAAAACTATCTATCTATATCAAATATCACAATCTTACAAATAATCATTATACAGTCAGATATCTATTTGTTAAAGGGTTACCAATACACTATTGTATCACGTATATATATTAGGTGAGGTAAAATGGGGTTTAATGTCGCGTCAAAGATTATTGCACTTATATAGCGACGTGCATACACGTGTGTGTGTGTGTGTGTGTGTTTGGCTGCTTGTACTAGTCCGGACTGATGCCGATTTATAGTGCTAGCTCACTGAGATACCATGCCGCAGTTTAACATGAATACCCCACTCAGACACAGTATACTGACTCCGAGCCGACCAGTCCTTGTTTTAGCCCCTTAATGCGGAGCCGAGCGCCAGGCAGGGTAAGAACAAGTACCATCTTTAAAAGTCTTTTAGTGTGACGTGGCCGCCTACGTGCCAAAACACCTACAGCTTATAACAACAAAGGGATGTAGGGATGCTGTGGAATCCTTCCAGGTTGTTGTTTGTGCTCGGACCTATCGTTGAGTGATGGTTCCACAATGGCAGCAGTGTCTTGCATGTCATTTTTGCATGTCATTTTCTGACAACGCTTATATACCACAGCAAACGTACTCTTAATACGATTGGTTGAAATTGGTTCATTTAAATACTTTAGGCACATTCATGCTTCTGACTGACTGATATAGGAGATTTAACGTGCGCTCTGCGACTGTAGCGTATTTCGGACACGGTTCATGCTTCAACCTTTACTCGGTTTTATACCAATTCTGTATTTCCCAGTGTTATAATAAGCAAACCTGCTTGTTCACCAATTCAGGTTTCCTTAGGAATATAATATGTTTAAACAAATCAATCTTAAGTTAATTATTTTAATCTCTTACTCAGTTTCAGTCAATCTTTCCAAATGTTAATCCAGCTTATCTGTACTTGGTTCATCCTTTACTCTCATGGATTAATTAGTCATTGAGACTGTTCCATTGTAAGTAGATGAAATCCCTTTGTTGCTTTAACCAAGTGTAGGGGTACTGGGCTGTAGGTGTTATGGCGTGTAGGGGTTTAGGGAGATCACCAACACCGGACCTTCCGCTCTCCTATCAGTATATTAACGCACTTATTGAGCGAATAGAGTATTAAAGTAAACTACGGTTATAACGAACTCAGAGGGACTACTATTTTTAGTTCGATATAACCGTAGTTCGTATTAGCATATATAAGTATAACTACATCAAATAGTCGGGTCAAAAAAGTAAGTTCGTTATATCCGTCAGTACGTTATAAGCGTGTTCGTTATAACCGTAGTTTACTGTAAATGACTTATCAACACTCATCCTATCAACAAACTGACGAAAAGCCCTGCCCTTGCCCGAGACAGACACCAGTCGGCAGATGCTCGTTGCAACGAGGCATGGTAATCGTATGTGGCAACATTGTCCTTGTCATGTTCGCAGACAGCGTAAAGTCAACAGTTACGTAAGGACGCAACTGCTACGTAATCCCGTGGCGCTGTAATCCGCAACGCTGGTGTTCTCACATTCGCAGACAGCGTCATGTAGGAAGTTACAAAGGCAGCCGGCATAGGCGAAACACGACGGGTGGCAACATTCTTAACGTCACGTACGCAGACAGCGTAACGTAAACGATTACGTCAGCTCAACTCACTTAAAGTCATTGTAGCATGGTTATTACAGCATTATATTCGCAGGGAGTTTTCGTAGTGACTGCAACATAAATGGTTACGCATGTTAGCCAGTGGTGACCTTGGTCATGGTGTTTCCAGCTGTTGTTGTTGATCCATGGCATAACAAATAGTCTAAGATCATGCAGTCATTCAGCCTTGAAATTAGCCGCAATCCTGGACGTTTGGTGAACATGACAGTTCCATGAGCGATGGGGTCCGTCCAAAATGGTATAACGACTATCACATTGCCTTGTAGTTAGTGGAGTGAGATTAACACTGCTTTGAACAGCATTTCAGTTATATCACCATTGCCATATTGCCTTGAGTGAGTGAGTGAGTATAGTTTTACGCCGCTTTTAGCAATATTCCAGCAATATCGCGGCGGGGGACACCAGAAATGGGCTTAACACATTGTACCCATGTCGGGAATCGTACCTGGGTCTTCGGCGTGACGAGCGAACGCTTTAACCACAAGGCTACCTGACCGCCCCCTTTGCCTTGAAGGAAGTGATTTGAGCTGACACCGCGAACAGTATTTCAGTTATATCGCGGCGTGTCAGCAAGTTTTACCTCACACCACTAAAAGACTTTTCTTTGATAAATCGTGGCTCATATTTGAGACTATCTGGGACAAACATTTTAATAACCTGGATCTTCACCCTAGACTGGTACTACCGGTAGGGCAGTGATAGTCTGTCTTACAGACCCTGATACAAATATATATCAAATACAGCCCATGCAAGTCTATAATGTTTGGCAAGTCTAGATTACTGCAGTATCACTGGGCTCCCTTTTTATTATATTTTATTAAGATAACTGAACAACTGTTTTTTCTGTACGATATGTTCATTCAGAGACTAGATGTTAGTCTAGGGCAGGGAGTAAGTATTGTTTTACGCCGCTGTTAGCTTATATTCCAGCAATATCACGGCGGGGGACACCAGAAATGGGTTTCACACATTGTACCCATGTGGGGAATCGAACCGGGTCTTTTGGCGTGAGAAGCGAACACATAAACCAGTAGGCTACCCCACCGCCCCACCGGTAGGGCAGACCCTGCTGATCCTGTCTGCAGACACCTGGTGACCCTGTATTAGATTTACTGCGATTCGTCAGTTTAGAGTTGTATTAATTTGTTCCTTTCTTTGTAAGGGCAACAGCTGGGTCACAGGTTAGGGCTGTGCCTCCCCAGTTATCATTCATCCAGATGATGTTCATACTCAGCAGCCATTTAGACGTGCGATCCCATTTCCAGTCTGGTTTACGACACATTATGTGGTGCTAGGGGCCCATTCCGTGTAACATATAGTGAGCTTGTTTAACACGGAGAAATGTGTGGTTACATCACTCTACAGTAATAACAATAATAATATCAGTGATCACCGGGTCGATGGGTAACCTTCACCAATATCCAGGTTCGATCACCACACCCCACCCCACCCCACCCCAATCCGCTGCACTCCACTCCACTCCACTCCACTCTACTCCACTCCACTCCACTCCACTCCACTCCACTCCACTCCACTCCACTCCACTCCACTCCACTCCACTCCACTCCACTCCACTCCACTCCACTCCACTCCACAGCGTCACACCCCTGTTGAACTCATTGATGGCTTCTCCTGTTGTGATATTGCTGCAATATTGCCAAGAGCGATGTAAACGTACTCCTTTACAAACACAACCCACCACCACACACAACAGATGATCATTAGCCACACAATACCAACCAATCTGTTTCACCATCTGATGTCTGTCACCTCGAACATACATTCTCAGACGCCATTACATGTTTCCTGGCCACCATCAACAACGTCAAATCTTAACCCAAACACAGACATCATAAACACATGCCCCCAACCACGTCATCTGCATCTTCTCAAAACATCGCTGTATCTCACATGCATTCCCAGACACTGTAACCTTAACCCCATCACATCCCCTCAACCCCCCATCCCAACCCCCCTTAACGCCCATCCTCGACACAACGTCATTAAGCCGTCCAACGCCACGCCATGTTGTCCACCTCACCACTAACCGATAGCCAGACAGCGTTATGCAAAAGGACCAACTCCGTCTGGTCAGTTGCTTCGACACTGGTTATCAATTAGTCCGTCTGGACGCTTTGAAGTGTTCCCCCGTCCCTCTCAATCTATCTCCGAACGCCGCGGGCTGACGTTCAAGGCTTGGGCGTCATCGAGAAGCATGCTGGGAACCCTATGGTTGACCACTCACTTCACGTACTTGACGTAATTAGTTTATAGGGGAGTAGTATGTCTGGTAATGAGGAGGGACTTGATAGCACAGCCACCACGCGCCTGGAATGAATCAGGTTGTTGTTTTACGGCTCGCTCTGATGACAGTTAGGGGTCATTAGGACTTTGTAAAGTCCCGTTAATATGTCTGGACATCGAGTGACCATATGCAGGGTTGATGTGAACTGTCCGGTCAAGTAATTTATTACTTTAGCTTAATTTGTTTTGATTCTGTGTTGGGGAAGCCGGCACTTGGACCATTAATGCAAGAGTGATGTCAAACCATCCCCAAGAGATGAATTCATTTAATAATCACAACTGAGCTGTTCTTTTCCGGTTCTCAATATTTATGGTACAGGTAATAAAAATGTAAAAAAATATGAGTTAAAAGCATGGTGAAGTGAAATGGTTTAACGTCGCGCTCAAGATTATTGCATTTGTATAGCGTTGCGCGTGCACGTGTATGTGTGTTTGCTTGTTCTGGTCCGGACTTGTGCCGGTTTTATGGTGCTGGTCCACTGAAATACCATGACGCAGTTAAACATGGCCCACTTAATCCGAGTCCGCTTATTTTCTTCCCGAGCGTCAGGCAGGGTAATAACAAGTAGCATCTCTTAAAGTATTTTGGTATGACGCAGACAGTGGATCGAGCGTATTATGACACTCAATCCACTACACAACGGATAAACACAATGAACAAAATAACACCAATAGCGTCATCATTGAAACTTTACACGCACGCACAACAATAAAAGTAAACAATTAAATCTAATACTTAATTATCCAATCATCACCGACGGTGGTACAAGTGAACGCACTCTGCATTCATAATGATTACACAGCAATAAAATATGGCGGTTAAGTTTTACTTTGGTTATGATAGAACGATGTACAGTTGCAAAACATTCAGACAGGTTTTTCATGGAAGCATTTCTAGTTCACGAGAGTTTCTAGTATTTTTAGAGGTTAGGCCATTCATAATAAGGAGATGCAATAATGTCAGATCTAGAGCTTACAAAGGCGTTATATTTGAATAGATAGTGGTCAGAATATGTGGATAAGTGAACGATGGTACCTTTGCGGTGGTACATACTGGTATGTATTAAAGAGGGATATGGCCTGCCAGCCCAGGCATGTTTAGTTCAAGTCATTCAGATATCACATTCTTCCAACTCCAGTTTATAAAGGTTGTCAACCATCTGGTAATGTTTACCCACATAAAACAAAAACTATGCCTCATATTAACACACAAACTCATCTGTATAATAATTTCCAACCGACCATGGACCACAGACGCTCTTTAACCAAACTCCTTCATATGTTCATGGGTAACCGCCTCATGAAGACCCGGGTTAGAACAGGTCTTCAGCAACCCAATGCTTGTCGCAAGAAGCGACTAACGGGATCGCGTGGTCAGGCTCGCCATAGACCATATACCGGTATATGGTCTCTGGGCTCGCTGACTTTTTGGAGGATGCATGTCATCGCATACCAATTGCATAGATTGATGCTCATGATATCAATCACTGGATCGTCTGGTCCAGGCTCGATTATTCACAGACCCCCGTCATATTGCTGGGATATTGCAGAGTGCGGCGTTAAACAACAAACAAACAAAGTGCAAGCTTACACCGTGTAATGATATGCGGAAGTAATTATGGTCTTACACCATGACTGTGGAGAATAAGTAGTTCATTAAACCAAATCCGATCTAGAGCAAGACTAGCTACAGCCAAACAACGAAAGAAAATATGTGTAATGTGTAATAATTGTTTACAGAGTATATTTTAATCAACCGTAATTATTCGCTATATAGATATACTGATACATTGTATACTTACGTGCTTGGGTTGGTATGAACATGTGAAGACATGAAAACTAGGAACAATATTCAAAGCATAAGGACTGGAATGTGAAAACAATTTAGTAAATGACTCGACGCGAACCGTGTGAACTCAACCACACTTACGTCACCCCAGCTTTACCACGCAGATCCAGGTTGAATTGGTGTCATCATGAATTATTTGGGGAAACATTGATGGATATTACGTATTATGGGCTCTTAAAAGGTGCTGGGAAATAGAAACCTATAACATCCAACATAAGCTTCCAAACACTCCTGAATAATTCCACTGCTTAAGTGTATTAAACATCACTTGCCTCGATTATAACACTAACTTGCTTTGATTTAGATGATGCTAGTTTTTTCCATCGATTCTAGTACGGCCCATAAACTACTAACTACCTATAACAACGCACGGGGCCCTTTGATTAATCCTCTCTCCTGGCCGCGTGGAGTAATTACTACAGCCTATAGTTTCTTTGTTCTGATATAAGTGGTGAATCAAGTAAGGAATTATCAGAAAACGTCCACGTGAGGACTTAATGGTGCGTTTAATCTTTGTTTTATGTCAACCGCGACGCGTGTGTGACATGCAGGCATCAGACAACCTATGTAACTATCACCACTGCTGTAGGCGGGTCAGACTTCGCCTAGACGAAAGTAACAGATTTATTTAGATTTATTTTCGTGGAAACACGTAATTCGGCCATTATGTCAACTGGTCCCTGTCCTTTACATTCAGTGTCTCTGGTCGGATAAATAAACCAGATATCGACACCGACAAGACCAGTTACCTCCCTTTACTGACAAGCACATTCTTCTTATGTAGGAGCATTGATCTCTACCCTCCCCAACCCTCCCTCACCCACAGTGTCTCAGGGTGGTAACCCCTCTGTACTCTCACTGTGCCGTCCAAACCATCTGCTTTGTCACGGTCCAAACGCCACCAGCTTGCCAATAAAACAACTTAACGCTTCACCATTTCGTGGCGAGGTTAATCCCATGCTGTCGTACGTCGAACATCACTCCAGATTTTAGCTTGCTCCAAGGTTGTACTGAATGATAAGTCCATGGGTGTACAGTAATTCTATCTAACAGCAGGCAAATCTAGATATGTGGACAGTACGTCTAACGAATTCCCTTATTGGGACCACCTGTTCTTATTATTAATATAATCTAGAAATTATGATTTTAACTAATAACTTTTGCCTTAGAGACTTGCGCAAGTCTATCCAGATTCCTTCAGTGTGTTGTCAAGTGGGTCGCCACCAGGCTGGCGACATAGGCTGGGCAGTAAGGCATCAACCACCACCAGCAATCCCCTCCAAGACATTGTGATCGACAGTACCTCGTCACGTAATCCGGCGGAAGATTTATGGCGGAAGTCAATGAGGTAGAAGAAGAAAGCGCAGTGCGACAATACGCTATGTTCGTCAATCTTGTGTATACTTGGATATTCCAAAGAAGTATGGCTTCAGGGCAGGACATTCCTACCTTTTCCCGAACATCTGAAGCCATCAATGTCATTTCACTGATGTATTTTCTTTCATTTAAGGGGGACAAGATACGCGTGGGGACGATGACGACGACGATGACGATGACGATGCGCACAGGTGTTCAGGGGCAAGCAGTAAGCTTTCCAACCGAATCTAAATCCTCATGACGAACATGAACCTGACTGTTGAGAATTTATAGACAAGATATTCATGGGGCGGTACAGTCCTAGCATCGCAGTTGATATGAGTGAGTGAGTGAATAAGTGTGTGAGTGAGTTTAACACTGCTCTACACAGTGTTTCAGTAATATCACGGCGTGTCAGCTTAGTGCTGCAGGAACAATCGGAATGATGTACGCCAGTGAAATTTATCACTAGATGATGATAAACCTAGATCATAATCGGGCCGAATCTGGGATTGGAACCCACATCAGCAGATCCTTGCAAGCTAAGGGACGTAAATCTGCATGCATAGTCCATTCTGGTGTCCCCCGACGTGATATTGCTGGAATATTGCTAAAAGCGGCGTAAAACCATACTCACTCACTCTGCATGCATAGTAAACCAACAAGACAATATCTTGGCATGACAAGAATCAAATCCCTATCGATCGAATACGATCTTGTATAGAAATTGACCACACATATATCCCCTAATCACAGTGCACTTAATGCTGTTTTAAAGAATGCACTGAAAAAGTTGTATGTAGATCCAATACTTTAACCTGTACAACTAGAATACATGTGCGCGTAACCATTGCAACATGTTGTTGCAAATTAAAAAATTGTACACATTTTTTTAGAAATAGCTTCACGACCAAGTGGGTACTAAAATAACGGTTGCCATGAATTTGGATGATAAGTCAACGTAAAAATCATGTTTAAAAAAGGTAAAAAACACACAAATTATCAATAATCAATAAATGGCATCCCATTATTCTTGGTTCGTCAGCAGCAAACCCGTGCTCGTGGGTTTTACCAAAGTAAACGCCTGAGACGTGTATCACTTCGGGCTTTCCTCCCACACCAACACTACACGCCGTGACATAACCGAAATAGTATTTCAATCGGCGATAAGCTAAACACACTCACTCTCAATGTAACAATAATTATTTTCAGGCCCATGTTTCTGATAATCAGTGCATCCAATGAAGATGAATTGTGATACCAATCGCCATGATCACATATTCCGACCATCCCATACAATTGTAATACGACATGTCTTTATCGCGGCAAAAATCAATGGAAAACTCGACAGCTGGTCAACTCCGCAATAGCCTTGCATACATAGCTGTATATTGACAACTAGGCCTATTCCATGCCACCTGCCAGAGTCTGTAACCATCATAGTCAATATCGCTCGTTATCTCCTCCAACAAATCACTGACATTTCCGTGCCGTGTAGAAGCACCATAACTTGGTTTTATCATATTTGATAAACGACACGACCTCTGACCCGGCTCGACAAATAGCGGAGCCGGGTTTCTTTGAAGGGATTGTGTTTTCCGATAAGAGCTCAGTTATTAACAATAATCTATAAACGACCCCCGTGACCTCTGTCCGCGAACCGACTACATTAATACATTGAGATAAGAGTAGTTTGCTTTGATTTAACTTATTGCCGTTGGACAGAGGTTTTGTTCGGGTCGCATTGTTGTCTGCTCGTTGTTGGGCTCAAATCTGCTAAAGACGGACAATTAGCTGTCGTAGACTCTCTAGCGTTCAGATACAGAGGTCGTTCATCAACGCCACAGCGGGACTAGACCCATGGATGATTCTCTAGAATACTGAACAACCAGTAACTACAGTCACTGCTACTTGCTGCTACTAGTACCTCAATTACTACGACTGCTGCTTTTACTACTATTACTACTGCTACCAATACTGCTGCCGCTACTGCTACTACTACTCCTACTACCACTACCACTACCACTGCTAAAGCTGCTACTACAACTGCTACTGCTACTACTGCTGCTGCTGTAACTGCTACTGCTGCTTCTATTGCTTCTACTTCCGATGCTGCTACTACTACTACTGCTACTGCTGCTACTACTGCTGCCGCTACTACTATTTCTGCTATTGCTACTGCTACTACTGCTTCTTTTGCTACTACTACCACTACTGATGCTGCTACTACTACTACTACCACTAATGCTGATACTACTACTGTTACTATTCCTGCTGCTGCTACTACTGCTACTACTATCACTACTGCTGCTACTGCTACTATTACTGTTACTACTACTGCCGCTGCTACTACTACTACTACTACTGCTGCTGCTGCTACTACTTCCTCCACTGTTACGCCTTCTGTTGCTTCCGCTGCTCCTTCATTACGACTGCTACTACTTCAGCCCTACGTCGCCTGATACTGTACCCCACACAACTACAATCACCACCTAACAGTTTACAACTACACGCACGACAAGTAATCTACATACACTTCAATATGTAAGACCTTTAACCTTAACTGACACTACTTTAAAAATGAACCCAAATAGTAAAGAAATGGAAAGCCACAGAATCTTGGACAAGCAACTGAGTTGGCATAACGACCCGTCCCGTGCTTGTCTCACGAGAAATGCAACAAATAAATCATTTAAAAAAAGAAAAGATGACGCAACGCATGAACCAACATATTATTATTATTATTATTATTATCATTATTATCTTAGATGTACGTCCGTGTAGCGTGTGACACAAGTTCAGCTCAAAGTAAGGGGCACTACTTCATCGTGTATCGTTTCGGGTATATTTGTGTACAAGTGCATGCACCTTTTTATAATAAGTGCGTTAACAAAATATTTCCCTGCAAGGCTCTGTTAAAACACTAAGTAAACAGAAAAAAAAACACACCAAATCTATTGTCCCCCCCCCCCCCTTAAAAAAAATAAATAAAAAAAATAATCGAAATCCAGAGGAAACATGTTGTACATTCGTCTGTATTTAACAACTGAATTCGTCAACTGAATATACAACATGTATCTGAAACAGATAAGACAGTAATGTTTCTCATGCTCGTCGGTCGGTCTTTATCTACGTAACCTCACATTTCCCCGACCCTGCCTCCGTTGACGGGGAAGTAAGCCGTGTCAATATCCGCGGGTTATCCATTGTCGCAGTAATACCCGTGTATTGAACTCATGTTGATTTCAAGGAACGTCATTTCAGATCCTGTCGCGTTAGTAAGCACTTGTAGATAACAATAGAAGAATGCCAAGCCAAAATACACCGACCGGGTATGTTTAAAGACTAAAACAATGAAGGCGGCTCAAAGGCAGGGAAGGCAAGAGGAATGTGTTTGAGCAGTGACAAAGATCCCCAGTCACCGTCCCGTTTGATTGCCTGGCCTGGCAGATTTATTAGGGGGTGGGGAAGACAATTATTTAGGTTGGGGAGACAGTAAGCTGGGGTGGGGAAGAGTCCTCACCGAGTAACGTTGTTAGCACACAGCATTAGTAGACTAACATCTAGTCTCTGAAATGAACATATCTTACAGAAAAAAAACAGTTGTTAAATTAGAGCCCAGAGACTGTCTTCATTCCTGATACTGCAGTAATCTAGACTTGCCAAACATTATAGACTTGCATGGGCTGTATTTGATATGTTTGTATCAGGGTCTGTAAGACAGACTAACTACAGTGGATGTCGGTCGTGCAAGTAAGGCCCTGGCATTTTCAATACTAAACCATGTCGAAGGTATTTCGATCAGTGAAATTATAGTCGTGGTTCGAGACAAGCGGAGTGTCGATATTATCCGACGGGCCGAGTGTATATATGTAGTATATATGTCGAGCTAAACGCTAAACGAAACTTCACACCCACAACATTTGTACGGATATAAGGAACGGTAGCTGGTAAGGCACTCTCTCGTCACGCCAAAGATCTGGGGTATATGCCTTGGGTATATTCCACGGGTATATTCCCTAGTCTGGAACAATGAAACAAACCCATCCTTGATACCACCCGTGGTAAGACTGCAATATTGTAGAAATCGGGTCCCACCCCCACTCACCGACATTTCTGTAGACATGACTAGTTGAACAAGATAAAACTCAACTGCCACTACCACTACAGACCAGAATCGGTGGTCAGGCTCACTGACTTGCTTGATGCATGTCATCGTATCCCAATTGCATAGATGGATACTCATGATATCAAGCACTGGATTGTCTAGTCCAGACTCGATTACATACACAGACCGCCGTCATATAACTGGAATATTTCTGAGTGCGGCGTTAAACAACAAATAAACAAACAAATCAAATACAAACAAACGGATCCACGGTATATGTTTCTTCGCGCCGTTGGTGTATTCCCTTTGTCTCAATTCTCTGAAAACCAAGACTTGATTACTTCTAGCTGGATATTGCTGAATGTGACGTTAAACAACAAACAGACAAACAAACAAAACTTCCTGGATGTATCAAATGTTTTACTTATGCTCAATTCTTTTGCCGTTTGTTTATTTCATTACACAAGGTACAATCTAATATTATATTTCTTTTAGCAAATAAATTAGAGCTCTCCCAATCTATTACAACTACAAAAAATAAGTTTAAAAAAAAAAATGATTATATATGAAAACATAAAAGACAAGGCAAGCAATTTCATAATAAGTTAACTGTTTTATCTTCAAATTGTATAATTAGCGTTTTAGCTTAACTTGAAATACGCTGAACATGTTGGACGTTAGTAATATAAGTACGTGACTCGTAGAAACTGACACTCGTCAGGGCCTGTTCCTGCTCCGCATCAATCACGTCGCCTACAGGTGTTACCAACATATACCTCCTTCCCTACGTGGGTTGTGATAAAGGGAGATAACCCCTGTGCGGTATATCCACCACTTCACACGGTAGAAGAGGAATATCATCAAACACGTGGGTCTTGTCAAAAGCCGGATTTGGCCGAGCTGAGAATGAATCTTCGTGGTGGAAAATTAGGTTTATGTTAACTAGTGGTGAAGAACATACAAGGATTTGACTAAGTAGTGTTAATATATCCGATATGAATTGAAGTTTTTCAAGGGATAATAGATTGCAGTTTCTTTATTCAGAAATCACGGTCGCAATTACAGACGTCTTAAAATATAGTGACGAGTAAGATCCAAGTGTCTT
Source organism: Haliotis rufescens (assembly GCF_023055435.1). Classification (NCBI taxonomy): domain Eukaryota; kingdom Metazoa; phylum Mollusca; class Gastropoda; order Lepetellida; family Haliotidae; genus Haliotis; species Haliotis rufescens. The sequence goes on from NW_025963779.1 coordinate 83,774,826, forward strand.
CACGTTAAACCAAACACAAACACGCGCGCGGACGCACGGACACACGGAAAGTGAAAGACAGTACTTAGCAAGCACTTTCAGTGAGGATCATAATTAGAACGACACACAGTTATATTTGTCTGCATGAATTGTCGACCATAGTAAAACATTCTAAACATCAAACAGGAATGGATTAAACTTCTCTGCGAAATCCACAAACGATGGCAGAATTTATTTATCACAATTCGTGTAAATATACAATTGACACACTTACTTTATTAAACTAAAAAAAACAAAGTTCTTAAACCCCAGTTCAAACGTATATAGGCGATTCCTTATGTAAATAACTCGCGGCTTTCTAAGTGTATTATAATCATTGTGAATTGTACAGCATTGTACATATTTATTATGTTAATTTACACAATATATAAATTGCCTGAGGCGAGTGTATACCCAGTGGCGGGAACTTCCTCGAGCTTGAACACGTGCTCGTGACATCTCCAGTCCCTGTCTGGCTCTGACATGAGAAATATGCATAACATTCTCCTAGAAATGCTTATTTCGAACACCTGTTCCACGAAGCGACCCTACAACATATAGTTACCGCCTGTTCTGGGATCCTGTTTCTCTGTGCTGTAAACATCACCATTTTGCCTCACTTTGTGTTTATGTTGTCTGCAAATAGCGAAACGGCTACGATAAAAGTTTGTATATAACGAATTTGAAGTGTTTGCTTAGAAAGATTCATAAAGTCTGGTTGAAGTGGCAGTTAAAAGTGACCTTTTGAGATTGGACATTTTGGTGTTAATTATTGCAAAGGTTTATTTCATTACATAAAGGCTCTACGCGATGGTTTATAGCCTCGGCGTATACGTTACAAATGCTATGAAGCACGTGCAACACGCACGTGCATTATCATATCAATCATTTGATGTCTGGATGCATCAGCGCTGCGGCCCGTGTGAACAGAGACACTCGCTGAAAACTTATTAAATCTGCACATGGTACGTTTTTTGATAATGCGCATGCAGAGGGGAATATTAAGTAATTTTATGTGATGTAGTTTATAAAAGTAACAAAAAGCGTTAAATAACAGTCGCACCCCAAGAGAAAACTTCTAAGAAATTGGGACTGATAAGAATTTTACGACATGTCATACGCGGGTCTAGTTTCCGGCTTCGACACCTGCATTGCTTCAGGCAAAGTTTGCGCGAGCAGCGTAAGAACGAGGCTGCCAGATATTTATTGACTCCTTTTAATGAAAACGAGGCAAAAAAGCAGTCCGCACGTGCAGTTATTGCACCGAACGGCAGACTTCCGGTTTAATTAAAGTAGCAATTTCAGGCCAAGCCGTTGAATTTTGTTAATTGACGTAGAATCGTTGAAGCCAACAGCTTGGTCGGCGTCTAATCAGCTTGGGGTTGCAGGTTATAGATCAGACTAAACTACAACTGGCTAAAACAATAAACGTTCACGGTATTCGTTTCGTTAATGTTTGTGATGGCAGTCCTGGAAATAAAAAAAAGATTTCCCCAGCGGTACAGCTGTCTTGTTCTGAGTGCACCACTGAGAAGTTTATGTGTATTTAGAATCTTCTCACTTGAAAGAATTTAGAAAATGTAGCTCCATGTTTTTAAGAATACCTTATACACAGGGGAGTTTTTCAATTGATTTAACACCAAATCCACGGAGTGTGTGATCTTTTAACACCAGTACTGTGCACAAAAAAACAAACCCCATCGTTAACAAATGAAAACGACTGTGTCACATTATCAATGTCTTTATTATCTCTATTGTCGCCTATTTTTTCACTACAGTGCAGGAAAGTCGTTTCGAAAGGAGACATTATTTGTATTTGATAAGGAAAAGAACATCTAGTAATTTAATGACACGAAGACAATGTTTTTATTAGAATGTCTTTTATAACAGAAGCATAAAGGACGGCGGAGTTGATTCTAAACCCGTATTAGGTTATTTTTTTTATCAAGAACTAACCTTGACAGTGTTCAGTGATCTCGTTCCAAATGTTGAACCAATTTTGCCAAATTTGAAGAGTATTTGATGGGTTGAGGGCATCTAACGGATGCGGGGAAATGATGGACGATAGGCTCCAGCAGCAAGGATTAATTAAGTGTTGTTGGGAATATGGTACCAGTGGGCTCTCGTTAATTTTTAAGCCTCATTTCCAGGCTTCGATGGCCCTCAATCGACCATACTATTTCCCTCACGACTGTTCTCAATGGAAAGTGATACGCCAGAAAGTCCAATATAGATCCAAATAGTTCGTCTGAAGTGAGGCGATGTTTAAGGGAAGATTATTATGCCGTGATAAGGTCCCCACACTTAGAACCTCTGGTATGGCGGGAAAAGGGCAGAAGTGCCATCCGATTTCCGTATCGTGTCGTCTGCTCGAGTCGAGAAGTAATTAATGGCGCCCTCGTGCGGATGTCAATCAAAACACTCTAAAGGAGTTCCACAGATGACGTGTTTACATTTATACAGGAACACAAACTCAATGAAGAGTGTTGTAATTGACGATAGCGCAATAGAATGATAAATTTGAAAATCAAATTTCCATCGGAAGACAAGTGCATCAACAATTATTAATGTTTCCGGGAGCGCAAAAGATGTTTATGTCAACACGTTTGAAAAAATCGCCGACCCACAATTAAAGCAACGCGTTTGAAGGAAGGAATATATTGATCGAGAGAAAAAACACACCACTTTAAACAGAAATTAGCTGTTTGTTACCGCTGAGTGAATTAACCTCATAAAATTCAAAACTTGAATTTCT